>NW_026865888.1:0-29738 GCF_026571515.1 Ruditapes philippinarum
CCCCAGAAGGGGCATTTTTTTTTCTTTATTTTTTATTCTTTTAACATTATTCATGTATCTCTCAGATCTCCTTTGGGGTGGAAAATTGTTTGATTTTTATTATATTATTATTGTAGGTATTTATTGGCTAAATAATGCCAAATTTAATAGCAAATATGGTACCTGATATTTTCAAAGTATAATAAAATAAAAAATAAATAAAGTATTTTATATTTTGGAAGATCAGCCAAAATACATTTCAGAACATTTAGACTAACTTTAAAAACAGACCCTCATTGTTGTAAATTTTAGGTATATTTAGACTTTTAAAGTTTAAAGTGGGTTTTTATACATATTTCAAACATTTTGTGTACAAACAATCATTTTGCTTGTGTGATTTGTTACCTGAATGCTATTATTTGTTTCTTATTAATGATCAATAGGAAAACATTTTTCATAATGATTATATGTTACAGATTATCTTAGAGTTTCCTTATTTCTGAAAAAGAGCCCTTCTAAAAGCAAAGTAACTCATAAACAGTTAACTTAAACTTTGCATTGTAGAATCCTTAAAGACATATAACTGTCCTATGTTGTCAATTTTACAATTCCTTATAGTGTCAATTAGATGTGTCTTACGGTCAGTCAAGACTGTTTGTGTGAAAGTGCGATGTTTACCATTAGGGTTATAGCGACATTTAGCGTTATTGCGACATTTACTGTCAAGCTTGCAACATTTTAATTCAGGTGCGACATTAAGAGGCGACTCGACTTTTAACATTGCTGTTTAAGATCTTTCAAAATTTAAGGTACACGCTACTCGATAACGTTAACAACAATTGTTTGAAAATAACCATTCTATCACTCCACGTGATTTTGTCACTATAGACAAAGAAGGAAAAAACCGGTGTTAAACTGCCAATAAACACTGGTTAGGAACTACTTGTATTTCCGGCTTTTATGTTTTCACCCTCGATTATATAGTTTACAAAGCCTTTTAAAGCAACAATACAAATCATTTTTATTTATATTTTCAGTTCTTATAATGTGTTCTTTTTATACAATACCGAAATAATATCTCACATACACTAACGCCACATATTAGATCCGACAAAACGGCGCCAATCCGTAAGCAGCGTAATGACGTCATCGTAAGTAAACAACTCATTCATAAACAAGCTGACGTTTTTCATACATACAAGAATGATAAATGGGGCACTGATGTAAACACAATACGACGTTGAAAACTTGATAAAATAACGTTTTTTTCTCAGTTTAATAATTTCTATATCTTTGCAACAGTAGGGTGCGAAAATCGAACAGCGTTGTACGAAAATCGGCACCGGAAGTTATTTCCGTTTGAAAAAAATAACATTATTGATCTTCCTTCTTTTATCGTGATACAATCGAAATAACATCGGCCTGAGAGCTGTATATGGACTATTTAACACCGGTTTTGTCGTTTTGATGCGAAAGAATTAACCACTCAGGTCGTGGTCAATTCCTACGCATCAAAACTCCAAACACGGTGTTAAATAGCCGATATACACCTCTCAGGCCGATGTTATTTCTTAATTATAAACTTCCAACACTCAAGGGCGTAGCTTCCATTACGCACAATACGCAATTGCGTATAAAAAATTCCGAAGGTAAAAAATATAGTTGAGAAAATCTAAGTTTTAATGGTTTTATCGCAATAGATTTAGATCTCCATTTCAGGCGTCATACTGTTTACTACAAAGTGTAAACTATGATTGCGTCACTCTATCGTATGACGTTTCTATTAATTATACTTATATATGTGCATATAAGTTTTTCGTTAACTCGAAGCATTTACAAACTTATTGCCGAGGGATAAATGAAAAGCTCAGCATTAATTTATTTACAAACTAGGCTCATAATAACTTATCGTTGGTTAAATTCTCAGAAAATAAAGATTATAAAACTTTTCTTAAAGATTTAGACCAATCCTTTCTAAATCGTTTCCTTTGGAATAGCTCTATTTTAAAACGACTTTAAATCTTTTAACGTCTAGATCAAGATTTTAAAAATCATCAACTCGGGGCAAAATTTAATTTTTGTTGTGTAATTAGTTGTCAAAATGAAAAGAAACAGAGGCCTAATTCCAGGACAAGCGACCCTTTTTATGGTCCTAAAACAGGACCCCATTCAAGTCGATAATGAATCTGACCAGGTAGAAACTAAACAGAATTCAGAAGACCTGGCATGTGACCCTCCTGTGATCAGCAAATCAGACAACTATGTCGCGCCTCCTTCTCCGCCCACCTTCACTTTTTGTCTCCCCCTGCTTCTTCTCCCCTCGACAACCTCTAGAAGGTCCCTGGGAGCACGATTCCTGGATATCGGAAGTATTAATATCAGAAGCCGACTAAGAATGCCAGATTCTAAGAAAATGTAGTCCTCACCGAACGGTTCGAGCCACATACAGGTTGGGTTGCACCTCTCACAGAACTCGAAAAAAGCACCCATCTACTTAAGGTACATCATTTATTTGATGGGGTATTTTGTGCTCCATGTTTCGCCTTTAATGCGGCTGAAAATGTGGTTGTTGCTCGTCCTTTGATTGACTGGAGCAACGCAAGATAAGTCGTTAATCGGCACACAAACTCAAAAGAACACATGAATTCCATCACAAGAGCCGGCCATATTTTTTGTGGGCAACAAAATATATCTATGAGTAAGTCCGTTACTTTCTCATCACCGCCTGAGGAGACCTATAGAGTGATCATTAGACCATTTCATATCTCGTTGTATCTGGTAATTTCCCTACTTTCTTACGATGGAATAGAAGTGTTCTCAGAGTATAATTTTTCTTGTGCATTTAGAAAAATTATATACACTTGGATAAATAAGACTGAAGGCTTAAGAGAAAAGCCGTTCTTACCAAACTGATTTGACGAGAAATGCTAAAAAAACTTGTTATCTGATAAATGCGTTTTACATTTGAACGGGCATTCATACATAAACCAATTTCATGATCTGCATCCTTAATTAAACTTCACATCGAAAAATGTTTGTGTATGTTTATATGCACGTGTAAAATAAGAAAACTACAAGGCGTACACTGCCTTTTTCTTTACAAATCTGTACAAAGTTATAATGAAATAAGTTAGAAAGTAAAACAAGCAGCTATATGTTTATCAATTTATGGGGAAAAATGACTTGAAAATGCTTCATGCTTTACGTGCAAAAGGTGCTTCAAGACCTGCCAGAGCCCACGATTTAACATATAAGTTTTCAAAATTTTCCGGGGGAGACCCCCCTACCCCCATCAGCGGGAGGGGGACACCCCCTCCCGCACGCTCCCCCTCTCGGCACTTCGTGCCTCGCTTTGCGTATATTTTTTCAAGCCCTAGCTACGCACCTGAACACTAACACTGATTAGTGTCCAGCTTTATTTGTCATCCACTGAAAACGCTGTATTTCTTAAAAATTATGTGTGTTAATTTTCATAGAAGAAAAAAAGTCATAGTTCTTCATAGTACCGCGTAGTGACGTAATTAAGGGCCAAATAAAGCTTGACACTAATCAGTGTTAGTGGCCAAACTTTATTTGTCATCCAATGAAAACGCTGTATTTTTGTGCGTTAATTTTCATAGAAGAACAAAAGTCGATACTATATCGAATTCGTCCATAGCCGACTTCCATTTTTCATAGTACTTCATAAAACCGCATTGTGACGTAATAAAGTGACTGATAATGAGGCCAAATAAAGCTTGACACTAAATATGTTAGTTTTCATCCGTGCTGTTCTACAGAAATTAGAAACATTCTCCTGTCGCTATCGCTCCCGTCGAAGTTTCTAGTTTCTGTAGAACATCACGGATGAACACTAACATATACATAGCTACATATGCATAGAGGATATTTAATTGTTTTGCATGTAAGTTTGAAATATATTTCACTGAGTTAACACCAGATGCAATATTTTCACTAGTATAGTAGACAAGAGTAAAAATATAAAGGCTGTTGTCCACAAATGAAATGTTGTTCAATCTTATTTCTAAAACAAATATTTTTTTTTCTTTTTATTTCATGCTTTATAAGTGATTTTGAGTATTTTATACTGATTTGCCGCGTAACGTTTCACATTCTCCTATATGACGTCACCACATCATGACGTTACATCATCAATTTTTAAAAAAAGTTAGTTATCTATCACCCCTGCCGATTTTGCGACTCCGTAAGTAATAGTTATAGTTCAGATTTTAAAAAATATGGAATTTATTGCAAGCGTAGCGTAGCGGAGCGCAGCAATTAGTTCTATATTTTTTAAAATATGAACTATAACTGGCTTACCGTTTGACCCACTTTCGTGGAATAAGTCACGTACGAAGTGTCGGTACAGCGTTTGATGTAATACGAGTCCTGCCCTAACTAGTATAGATTGGTCGTAGTGTTTTGACCTGTCAATTAAAGCATTGCATTTTTATGTATTTTTATATCATTAGTCATCATGTAACAATCCTGCGATCAGGCTGTGTTTGACATGAATATAGCAAGAATCATGTTTTTGAACCATTTCATGTCGAATGTGCTGATGTGGTCACGCAGTTGCTTGATATTGATACGCAGGTTTTATATGCAGACACAAGCAAAAAGAGGCAAAAGCTCAGGTAATATTTTATAAAAAAATATTCTCGAATTGTCGCAGTATCTAACTGCATCATTATCTGAATGAAAATACAAATTGTAACATGACCAAGCGCGCCGAACCTCAAAGTATTGAAGTTAATTATTCAAACATAACATGATTAATCTGCCTAAAATGCTGTTGCAATTATTAAAAAAACTTTGAAAATTATAGTTAAGGGGTTTCTTTGATATTTGCATTTTGCAGGCCGATTTGAAAAGCTTTTGACATCTGATGACATTAAGAAAGACCAGAAATACAGTGTCCTATAATACAACGAAAAACAACTGGGCAGTGCGCGTCTGGAGGGAGTTGGCTGAAAACCGCAACCTACAACCGGAGACTAAGCAAGAGCCTGGTTATCCTATTCCCGTTCAAATAGAGCAGTTCCGTTCATGTGCAGAAATGGATTTTTGGTTACAACGATTCATCAGGAAAAATGATGTATTTTATCCTCCAACAACTTTACTAAACATTGCTGCAAGGCTACAACGGTATCTTCGAAATGAAAAATCCATGCACGTGAACTTTGTTAAAACTGAAGATCTTTTTTTCTGAACTTCGCAGAATATTGGATCCATGCATGCGCGAGTTGACTAACGAGGGTATAGGGGTCGAAGTCAACTGTTAAAAAAGTGGAGATTTTAACAAAATGTGGAAAAAAAATGTCTTGGAATTATGAAAAATGGATATTCTGTATGATCTTTTAAAGATATGTGTTAGTTTCGAACTTTGAGATTTCTCTCGCTCTATGTCTATTATTTTCAGTTATCAGCCACAAACTGTTTTCTAATGTTTGAATTATAACCATGACGGTATAGGGAATGTACTGTTTCAATCATTTTTATACATGTAAAAGCTTGGATTTATAAATAACCGTATGAAATCTCTTTCTTATTTGTTTACTTTATTCGCATGCTGCATTCATTGTCTAATTTAAAACTCCGCCCATATCCATAACGTCATATTTGCCAGATATACCACGTCAATACCTGTTAAAATAAGTCAACTTATTTTTCACATACACCAGTCCCGGTATAGTGTATGCAATATATTTCAAATAAATTGGAGCATTTGATTGGATAAGAAAGTGGGACAAACGGTATAAAATGGTAAATTGCGCGGTCGTGCATATATTTTGACGTGACGTCATTAGCGTTTTACAAACTTACTGTAAAGACACGCTATCTTCTCAGAACTAGATAACCATTTTGTTTGTAAACAGTGCGTGTGACGTCACACGTAGTGTGTTCAGTGCGTGTGACGTCACATGTACTGTGTTAAATATGGCTCCACCCCTTTGTTTTTTTTCCTTATTATTGTTTTGTTTGTTGAAAAAGAGGAGGTAAATGTACATTAAATGGAATTAGGCAAAACCTATGTAAAATAATCGTTCAATTTTCATTTTACATTTTCCGTTTTAAAACAGTCATTCGAGCTCGCTATAATTTTATTCAACTCGTGCAATAAATTCAGTATTGAACTTACACTCATTCAATATCCTCTAATTAATGTTGTAACATTTTAACACGATGAAATCGACTTTCTTTTCTTAAAGAAGCAACATTTACGTATGACGGCATTTATGATTGCCTGTTATTCCATCTAGTTATAATATTATTTTCTTATGAGAATCTTACACCGACTGCCGGTACAGACCGGAATATCCAATCTCCTACGCAATGATCTCCCCTTGTCAGGACAGATTCTGCCAAAGGAGGTAATCTAGCTCGAGGGTAACTGTTTACGGCGGTAACGAGGCTCTAGCGAGCTTCCGCTAAACAGTTACTTGAGAGTTAGTTTAGTTTAAACATATTTATTCCCGAAAGTATATATAATGTACATACATACAAATATATAACAAACAAAACATTTTACACAATGGAAAAGGATGAGAATGAAAGACAAGTCTTATAGAATTCTTCTCCTTTGGCGAACTATATGGTTTGTCTTAAATAAGTTTATAATTAGTATATACTAGACAAGGGAATAAGTATTAATTATACACACATAAAATATATATTTATATATAAACTTTTATAGAATAGATTAACTACAAGTCTAAAATGTAAGAATATATATAAAAGAAGAAAACAAAATAGTGGAAAAGAGAAGAAAAAGGGTGAGAGAGGATTATAGTCTCAATTAGAATAGATCTAAGTAAATCTTTTCGTTTTTTCTATATAATTTTGTACATTTGTAAATATAATAACGTTGTCCTGGTATGTAAGAGATGGGTCACCATAAAGAAGTTTATGAAGGTTTATGCTGAAGTCTTGCAAGTTAAGGAGGAGTGTTCTGCGGACGGCATCGTATGCACAGCACTCGAAAAAGAAATGTTGGGTAGTTTCGATTTGCCCACAATTACACAAAGGGGTAAGAGAAATGTTTTTCAAAAACAGGTGGTGATTTAATGCGCTGCAGTTCGTTCGAAGCCGAGTGTGAAGGACCTGCAGTTTACGACTACCTGTATAAAAGTATGTTGGTGTATATTTTCTGTCCTTGTTTAAGAAAGTTTTAAATGAAGATATTGTAGGGCTGTTTCGTATTATAACAGGCAAGTTGTTCCAATCACGAATAACTGATGGCAAGAAAGAATTGTGGTACAGAGTAGTCCTTGATGTAATTCCTCTGATATCTTCAGAGTTTCGTAAGCTGTAACGGGATTGATCTGGATTTGGTATTAATGATGAGAGATAATCTGGAGTTTTGTTCGACTGCATATTGTGAAACATAATTAGTTTGTGTTTATATCTTCTTTCGGATAACGATTCCCAATTAATTTCTTTCTGCAAAGTTTCTAGTGAGATAAGCTTGGTTGCACCAGTTGCAATGCGTGCACATTCATTTTGAATCTTATCAAGCTGTTCGAGTTCATATTGGGTACAATTGCACCAAATTACATCACCGTATTCCAAAATAGGTCTAATGAATGCTATATAGATGATTTCCAAAGATTTACGATCCAGAGAGAATTTCAGTTTACGCATTATATTAACCCTTTTCCAAGCTTTATCAGTTATGTATTCAATATGTTTGTGCCATGTGCAGTCAGAAGAAAGAAAGATGCCTAAATGTTTGTGTTCAGAAACTTCTGGAATTTGTTGGTTAAACATATGCAATGAAGGGTGATGCTGACGATTTCGCTTTCTGGTTACAAGTAGGGATTCCGATTTTGAAGGATTGAAGGTGACTAACCACCTTTCTGCCCATAAAGAGATTTTTTGGATGTCAGACTGAAGAAGTGTGGCTGCTGTGTTAGGATGTTCAACTATAACATAAAGACTGGTATCATCAGCAAAAAGGTTTATGAAAGATTCAATTTCATTAACAATATCATTTATAAAGATCAAAAATAATAGGGGACCAAGTATAGAGCCTTGAGGGACTCCTGCTTTGACAAAAGCCCATGATGAGTAGGCGCCAGGTAGTATGACCCTTTGTTTTCTATCAGTAAGGTAACTATTGAACCAAGATAACAAAGATCCACATATACCTGCGTGCTTTAGTTTCGAAAGTAGGCCTTTATGCCAAACCTTGTCAAACGCTTTACTGATATCAAAGAAAACCACACGAACTTCGAGGCCATTGTCAAGTGATCTACAAAGGGTATCATAAATGAAGGCAAGCTGATTAACAGTAGAATCACCCGGGATAAAACCAGACTGAGCAGTAGACAGAAAATTATTTACTTTGAGAAAGTTAAAGATGTGTTTAAATACAAGACGTTCAAAAACTTTTTCTGTAGTGTTCAAAAGTGATATGGGTCTATAGTTATTTGGGAGAGATGTATCGCCCTTTTTGTGAACTGCAGTGACATTCGCCTCTTTCCATGTAATTGGAACTTCACAACATCGTAGAGAAGCATTGAATAAGTCACACAAGGGGGAAGATAGTTCATGAGAAGCCTCGCGTAAAATTCTATTACTTATACCATCTGGACCTACTGCTTTGTCAACTTGTAACGAAAGAAGAACATCTTTTACTTCATGAGGGCTAAGCACAATATCGTTGAGACAGGAAAGTGGTGAACTAAGGTAAGGTGGATCTCTGTTCTCATCGTTAATAGACATTTGTTCTACGAAGAAGTTATTTAGAAGATTTGCCTTATCGTTATTTGAGTAAACAATATTTCTGTTTAAGGGGTCTGTCAGTGGTGGAATGCTACTATTATTTGTTGATGAAATAAAAGATTTCAGAGTCTTCCACCAGTCTTTAGACGAAAGTGATTCATTTTTCAATTTATTAGAGAGTTTACAAAAATAGTTTGACTTGGCTTCCCGTATCAATAATATTGTTTCATTACGAATAGATTTGAATCTTTGCCAGTAATATTGTGAATTTGTCATTCTAGCTTTTTTATACAGACGTTTTCGTTTACGGATATTAACTCTGATTGAGTTTGTCATCCATGGAACATCTAATGGTCTTACTTTAATCAATTTGTTAGGGATGTTATTTTTAGCAATTGTTTGTATCTGATTGATTACGTTATTCGCATATATGTTAACATCTGCATCAAAGCAGTTTTCCCATGTATAGGTATTTATATCTTCACGTAATGCTTCGTAGTCAGCATGTTCATATTCCCAAACAATGCGATCAAAACACATTTGTCGCGGTTTACGGAATTTCAGAAAACCAAAATATAGGAACGTGATACCTTAGTTCTTGTTCTAGAAAGTGATCACCAACACCAGAATGAATAACATTGCTTTTGTTTGAAACTAATATAAGGTCGATCAAAGAATTTGAATGTTCAGTGTAATGTGTTGGTTCATCTATTAGTTGTTCTAGATTGAACTGTTGAGTGATGGATGTAATTTTGCGGTTAGATGAATAACAGTTTACATTTAGATTGAAATCACCCGTAATGATGACGTCAGGTATATTAGTGTCAATGGCTAGACCAATAGAATCTTCAATTAGATTGTTGTATATGACATCTGAGTTAGGCGGGCGATAGAAAATACTAAATAGAATATGACGATTTGAGAGTTAGACATTCCCGTCTGTACCGACAGCCAGTGTTTGATTATTTTTCTTGCATATTAAATGTCATTTATTTTCTGAACAGAAATTATGAAAACTGATATTTTCATTACTTACTTTTTTCTTATTGTAGCGTATGAACTTACAAACTTCATTAATAACGGTAAAATGACGTCATTCTTAGAACGCTATTCATTCAGAAAAAGGCGCGCGGTAATGACGTCATTTAAAGCACGCGAATTGTATTACATGGGGGGGGGTGTAAGACAGGGTTTTCTAGCACCACCGTCACGGTAGATAATCCTGTATGATATGCAAGAATATAAGAATCTTACACCGGCTGCCGGTACAGACCGGAATATCTAGCTCGAGGGTAACTGTTTACAGCGGTAACAAGCTCTGTCGAGTTTCCGCTAAACAGTTATCCGAGTTATTATCATGTCAATAATTTTTCGGAACAGAAATTATGAAAACTGATATTCTTATTACGCATTTTTTCTTATAGTACGTATGAACATACAACTTCATTCATAACGGAAAAATGACGTCATCCTAAGAACGCGATTCATTCATAAAAGGCGCGCGTCAAGGACGTCATTTAAAGCACGCGACTTGTCTTACATGAGGGATGTAAGATAGAGTTTTCTAGCACCGGTGTAAACGGTTGATAATCCTGTCTGAGATGCAAGAAATAGAAATCTAGTCTGGCTACATTGAAAATTATATATCAGAATATAGTCATCTGATATATTACAGCAAAACTTTGAAAGCATAAAATAAATAGAGGATATTGAATGAGTGTAAGTTCAATACTGAATTTATTGCACGAGTTGAATAAAATTATATTATGCGAGCCTCTGTATAACGCTAATGACGTCACGTCAAAATATATGCACGGCCGTGCAATACCATATTTACGGAGTCGCAAAATCGGCACGGGTGTGTGATAAAGTAAAATAAAAGCAAAATAGAATAGGGAACATAACTCTGCAAACATGCTTATCAGATTGTCTGCCCTTAATAGTCAACAAATATTTCACACAAGTTTGAAGTGACTACCTTTAAACGATATTTTAGAGAAAATCAAGAGAAATAATAAAGGAAAGACGTATTTCAAAATTATCCATCTTTCAACTAATGTTCAAATTTGATAGAGAACAAGTACTCCAAGAACATGTTGAGTAGCGGCTTGGTCGAGTGGAAAACTCGTCAGACTAATAATCTTATGATCGCTAGCCGCATGGGTTCAAACCCCGTCAGGGGTAAGTCGTTGTTTCCTTGAGCAAGAAACTTTACACTCATTGCTCAGTACTGGTCGGTTCCAGGAACGGATTCAAAAGAATGTCTAAAGCTTAAAGCTTCCTTTTTACAATTCCTTTAAAGTACTCTGATTAAAAAGTGAATATATTTGATACTCTTTTGAGAAAATTTTCTTAGCAAAAAAAAAGTATTTTTAAAAAAAGATACTTGGACAAAGTAAAACTGGTTAACTTGCATATGTTTGTTCTTAGTTTTCCATGGAAAATAATATAGAAATGTTAGCATAGTCTGCATAACAATGACATAATAATTATACGTAGAGTTATTTATCTTGAAAATGTAGAAGCTGTCTGAATTACCCAGTAGAACAATCAACAACAATTACGTGAATTTTGATTGTTATTTATCAACGTTTCGGTTTACGCCTTCAACAGGATAAATAATCAAAATAAACAACGTACGTGACCTAATATAAGTTACGTAACGTTAACATGGCGAAAAAAGTACAGTTCAAATATGCGTATTTTCAATGATTTTAATTAAACAAATAAGACAAAAGCTAAGTACTTTTTTGTATAAAAAATACTTAATGTTCCTATAGAGAAATATAATATATATATTTATTTATTTTTACCCATGAAATATGGTGCTATATCAGTCAAATATATTTCATATTTTTTTTAAAATAAATATGAAATATAAATATGAAAGTGGGAGCAGTCAAAACTCATATTTATTTTACGGGGCTTCTTTGGCCATTTTGTTTGAAAAATCTGAAAATTCAAAACAAATTTTTGTCGAATTTTATTTTGAAAACTATGTAGAATGATAGAAAACGGTCTAACTAAGAAAGTAAATCCGAACACCAATATCTTTAATTCAGTCATTAACGCTGTACAGACGTTTAAGGAGTTGTTTACGTGACGTCACAATGTAGCGCTAAATATCACGTGCAAAACAAGACAATAATTATATTACTGCGCGCTGTACAATTGCAGTTGCGTAGCAAGCAAGGGGGTTCGTAACCATTTTTCTTTGATATTGAAATTAAATAAAAAGGTTATTTTTTCGTTTTTCGTGAAATATGGTATATATTTTCACTCCACATGATAAAATGCCACATATTTTCACTCGCCGTCCCGGCTCGTGAAAATATGTGGCATTTTATCATGTTTCGTGAAAATATATTCCATATTTCACTCAAACGAAAAAATATCCTCTTAATATATATAAAAAAACTAAATAGAAAAAAAAGTACTTAAGATAAGCATACACTTACAGAGTATTATATTAAAAATGCAAATTTGTATCAATCGGCAAAAAATAATTTTGTAGGTATTCCTTCTGGATATTGTGTTTGTAGTGTATGTCTGTAGACGGTCAATATCATTTTCAATGATATACATGTATATGGGCATAAATGAAAAGTCACTGAAATTATGATCATTCAAATGAAAGTGCGAGGCAATATTTGTGGAAGATGATAGATCTATCAAATTTGTTACTATTCATTGAAACTGCATGCTTAGTTTGCCCAACATATTGCATATTACATTTTTACAAGTAATACGGTAAACCATATTTTAGTTTGCAAGTTTGTATTGTTATGTCGTAGGGTTGCGCTTTCCTAATCAAGGAGGGGCTGTTTCGGCCTGTAATGGCAAGGACACAAATAAAACAATTTACTTGGAAGAAGGAAAAATCAACACAACTTCGTGGCGCAAACCAATGGAGGTATATTCAAAGTGCGCATGCGTGCCTTCTAATCCGGGTAAGTAAATTTTAAGAGGCCTGCCAAGAAGAAATAAGTCGTTAAGAATTATAGAATGACTTAAGTGTTCCATGTTGCAATGAATGAATAGGATGAATGAAAATGAGAGAATATGGGAAAGTGGATAGGACAACTATATAGGACATGTACATATATGATATAACAAATTGACAAAAGTACAGGGGATATAGACCCTTTTACACAACGATTTTTGCACTACCATATTATATAACTTGCCGATAGAAGCTTTACATACCGTCTTATCTAAGTTGCCAACACGACTATAAATACAGTTATATTCCCATTGCTTACATACTGTAATTACCCAACTGACAGAAGCTGTGCATATCGTTATATCCCACTTGCCGACAGAAGCTGTGCATATCGTTATATCCCACTTGCCGACAGAAGCTGTGCATATCGTTATATCCCACTTGCCGACAGAAGCTGTGCATATCGTTATATCCAACTTGCCGACAGAAGCTATACATACCTATAAATTCAACTTGCCAAAAGAAGCTATATTTTCACCGTTATTTTTAACTGGCCGACTGAAGCTATACTTAGGAAATAGATATCAATTCTGAGTGCATTGTTGTAGAATAATGCACGGTTTGAGTTCAAATGCGTAGTAATATAATCACGAAGGCCGATAGGCCTGAGTGATTAATTACAAAGCATTTGAACGAAAAACGTGCATTATTATACAATAATGCACGAAGAATTCATATCTATTTCCTAAGTATAGCTTCAGTCGGCCAGTTAAAAACGTGCTGTTTGGCGCTACATTGTGACGTCACGTAAACAACACTTTAAACGTCTGTACAGCGTTAACGACTGAATTAAAGATATTGGTGTTCGGATTTATTTTCTTAGGTAGACCATTTTTTGTCATTCTAGATAGTTTTCACAACAAAATTCGACAAAAAATTGTTTTTATTTATAAGATTTTTCAAACAAAATGGCGCCCTCAATGTGAAAATACACAGGGAGATAATAAGAACGGCGAGTGCATTGTTGTAGAATAATGCACGCTTCGGGCCTTCTTTGTTTATATAGAAAAAATTCCGATAGTGTTAGAATTATCGTTATATTCAATTTAGCCGAAAGAAGCTATATATACCGTTATATTCAACTTGCCGACCGAATTATACATACCGTTATTCAACTTGCCGACATAAGCTTTATATACCATAACATCATTCTTGCTGACAGTAGCTATGCATATCGTTTTATTCAACTTGCAGACAGAAGTCATATAAAATGTTTTAGACCATAGCTGTTTCCTCTCGGCCAATCAGAGAGGTTTAAAAGTGTTTGATATACCCCACACATCACAGTCAAGTGTTTGATATAACTATATTAAAGGAAAAAACCCGTTATGTGCACGTTTTATGCGGGTTACATAGATACATGTAGTGAAGTAAGTAGTATTATTCGCTTCTTCTCAAAAAACCTAACAGATAGCACTAGTTTTTTTACTAATTTATTTCATCATTTCATCATCAAAAAGCACAAGCAATAATGAAATGAAATGCGTTAATCAATCTATAATGTAATAACAAATTTTCAAACGCTTTTGTTAACGACGGTTTTAGTGTGTTTATAATAATCACATCCTGAATGTCCGGCTCACTCAAAATAGCAGACACTGTGTATGTACATTCATTTCTGTTTTGGGAGGGGATTGCACTGGTGACGGAGAAGGTGGAGTTTCCGAACGGTGACTGGGCTGCGGTTGCAATGCTAAGGAAATGATATGCTTTATGTTAAACATGCTTTGTTCAAATATCACTTACACTGAACGAAACTTATGTTCATCTCCACTTTATACCGTTTTGTAAACTGGACTACAAACACTTTTTATATTATTTACTATATTCTTCGTTAATCAGGTTGACAGGTTATATATTTATGGATTATACATGTATGTAGATGATGTACTTTGTA
Source organism: Ruditapes philippinarum (assembly GCF_026571515.1). Lineage (NCBI taxonomy): Eukaryota > Metazoa > Mollusca > Bivalvia > Venerida > Veneridae > Ruditapes > Ruditapes philippinarum. Next base: position 14,607 of record NW_026865888.1, read on the forward strand.
CAAATGTAAATAAAATATTTGTCTGTCCGTCTGTCTGTCTTTATGATCAATGTATCCACCGGAACAAAATATTACTATAAACATGTATGGTGTTACTATTAATGTGGTTTTAAACGGTGGAAAAACACATTTGGACAAAATGAAAATAAACCTAAATTATCATTATATTGAAGGGATGATAACATTTGTAATCTTTTTCAGTTTATGGATGAGGTAAAAAACAGTGCAGTGTGAATATAAAGCATACAGTAAATAAACAAATCTATACGTCAAGTACAATATTTTCAACTTCAGCCGGACAACCAACAAATATCCTGCCCCTCGTTAAGGAAATGTTTAATGAAAATTACCTTTCCGTTTCTCACATGAGCCCACTCTTAATAAACAGCCATCGCCCATGAGTTCAGTCTAAGAGAATTTTTCGGTTAGCGGTCCTGCTTTTTAACTGCTTATTCAAGCGATGTGTACGGTGTTACGTCATGGAATCGTTTGGATGAGGAATCAATAGGAATAACAACAAAATTCTGAGTTGATATACACTCAAGTTGCGAAATTGTAATGTTATCACATTCAGAAATTTTGAATTGTTGACTGCTCCATTGTGATAGAAATTTATAAAGGAATGTGAAATCAATCATTCATAAGATTGTGTATTCAGTAACTTATGAAAGAACATGAATTATGCCATTTTCTCGTGCAACTGTGGCATACAATAAGGCCAAATAGATTGAATAAGAAATATTTGGATATCCCTATGTAATTGTTGAAGAAAAAATCGTTTAAGCATGTTAAATCTTCACCTTAAACAAAGGAAACTACCTGTGGTCTAAGTCAGATAGATCGCTCGTACCAGTTGGATGTGAGATTTATCAACGAGCGAAGCGAGTTGATAAATCTCACATCCAACTGGTACTCATGATCTATCCTATACACATACAACTTGCCGACAGAAACCATATATACTGTTATACACAAGCTATGCATACTGTCATAACAAGCTATATATATATCGTCACGCGTAGATATTCAACTTGCCGACAGGAGATATACATACAACTTTTATATTCCACTTACCGTTTAGCTTATACATATTACCGTTATATCCAGTTTTCCGACACAAATCTGTTAAGAAGTTACCATTTACATGTGCTGTATGATAACAGTTGCCATATTAGCGTGCTGTGTAACAGTAACAATAAAAGTGTGTTGTGTGATGACAGTAACCATAAAAGGGCACTGTATTATAACAGTAACCATGAAAGTGCACTGTATTATAACAATAACCATAAAAGTGTACTGTATTATAATAATAACCATAAAAGTGCACTGTATTATAACAGTAACCATGAAAGTGCACTGTATTATAACAATAACCATAAAAGTGTACTGTATTATAACAGTAACCATAAAAGGGCACTGTATTATAACAGTAACCATGAAAGTGCACTGTATTATAACAGTAACCATAAAAGGGCACTGTATTATAACAGTAACCATGAAAGTGCACTGTATTATAACAGAAGCCATAAAAGTGTACCGTATGACAACAGTAACCATAAAAGTGTGCTATATGACAACAGTTACCATAAAAGTGTGTTGTATGATAACATTGACCATAAAAGTGTGCTGTATGATAACAGTTACCATAAAAGCGTGCTATATGAAAACAGTGAAAATAAAAGTATGCTGTGTGATGACAGTAACCATATAAGTGTACTGTATTATAACAGTAACCATAAAAGTGTACTGTATTATAACAGTAACCATAAAAGGGCACTGTATTATAACAGTAACCATGAAAGTGCACTGGACGTAAATACAGTTAATCTGAATTTACATGTATCACATATTGATTTTACACATGTCACTATAGTAAATGAATTTCTTTTCTTTTCTTATCTTATCTTATATCTTATCTTATCTTATATGTGCGTCATATGTTCAATTATCTTCGGATATATCCTATTTGATTAACTTATAACATCTAGTATCTTCTAATTATGTGAATGCCATTCCTAATTAAGCTATAGGTAATAGGCTATAGGTAACAAGATTTGGGAAAACGTAAGGTTTAAGTTAGTCACATTAGGGTGATTATTGATAAGTATGTTTAAATGGGGGATAGTGTTTCAGTTAAGTCACAATTATAGGAGACATTCCCTTCTTTGTCTATGTAGAAAAGTATCTATAGTTGGGTGATAGTTAACCTCTAATCTGACGAAAGCATTTCCTAATAAAAGATTTAAAAAATCAGACTGTGGCCTTAGGACGTATCCGTACAGAATTGAAAATAAAACGTTCGTCTTGATCGATTTATTTAGATCAAATTGTTCTTCCTATCTTACATTACTAGGCCACGGTTTGGAATTTATATGGTATTAAATTAGCGTTATAACGCCTTTTGTTTCGCGTTATTATGCCTTTTGGTCCGCGTTATTACGCCTTTTTATTCGCGTATAACGCCTTTATTCACGTTATTACGCCTTTTGATTCGCTTTTTAACGCCTTTATTCGCGTTAGTATGCCTTTTGATTCGCGTAATAACGCCTTTATTCGCGTAATTACGCCTTTTGATTTCCGTTAAAACGCGAATAAAGGCGTTACTACGCCTTTTGTTTCGCGTTATTACGCGAATAAAGGCGTTACTACGCCTTTTGATTCGCGTTATAACGCCTTTATTCGCGTTATTACGCCTTTTGATGTGCGTTATAACGCCTTTATTTGCGTTAGTACGCCTTTTTTTCTCGTTATAACGCCTTTATTCGCGTATTACGCCTTTTGATTCGCGTTATAACGCCTTTATTCGCGTTAGTTCGCCTTTTGATTCGCGTAATTACGCCTTTTGATTCGCGTTATAGCGCGAATAAAGGCGTTATCACGCCTTTTGATTTGCGTTATTACGCCTTTATTCGCGTTATCACGCATTTTGTTTCGCGTTATAACGTGTTATAACGCCTTTTTCGCGTTATAACGCGAATCAAAAGGCGTAATAACGCGAATCAAAAGGCGTTATAACGCGAAACAAACGGCGTTCTAACGCGAATAAAGGCGTTATAACGCAAATCAAAAGGCGTAATAACGCGAATAAAGGCGTTATAACACGAATCAAAAGGCGTAATAACGTGAATAAAGGCGTTATAACGCGAATAAAAAGGCGTAATAACGCGAACCAAAAGGCATAATAACGCGAAACGAAAGGCGTTATAACGCTAATTTAATACCATATAAATTCCAAACCGTGGCCTTATGATGTAAGATAGGAAGAGCAATGTTGATTGAAATGAATTGATCAAGATGTACGTTTTATTTTCAATTCTGTACGGATACGTCCTAAGGCCACAGTCTGATTTTTTAAATTTTTTTATTAGGAAATGCTTTCGTGAGATTAGAGGTTACTATCACCCAACTATAGATACTTTTCGATAAAGACAAAGAAGACAATGTCTCTTATAATTATAACTTAACAGAAACACTTTTACCCCTCTTATTATACCTTCTTATTATACCTATACTTTCACCCTAATGTGACTTACGTATGCCTTACGTTTTTCCAAATCTTGTTACCTATACCCAATTACCTATAGCGTAATTAGGAACGACATTCACATAAGTAAAAGATACTACAGGTTATTAAGTAATTATACAGGGCATATCCGTATAAATTGAACATATGACGCACATATAAAATAAGATAAGATATAAGAAAAAATAGAAATTCATTTACTATAGTGACATGTGTAAAATCAATGATGTGAATTCAGAGTAACTGTATTGACATATAACCCAATGGACCTTTAAGTATCCAAGTCACCTGATATTGACATATCAAAGAGTCTTCATTAGTTTATTACAAATGGTTTGCAATATTACTGCGCAAATGGAATGTCAGTTATTGTAAATGTATATTACATTATTCTATACGAGTTTATATCTTGAGCAATAAATTAAGATCAATATTTTTTTTCCTTTTTCACGTTACTAGGCCATTTAATAAGTATAAATATGGTATAAAATTGGCATTATAATGCGTTTATATTACGCCTTTTAATTCGCGTTATAACGCAAATAAAGGCGATATTACGCCTTTTAATTCGCGTTAAAACGCCTTTATTCGCGTTATTACGCATTTTGATTCGCGTTATTACACCTTTATTCGCGTTATTACGCCTTTTGATTCGCGTTATAACGCCTTTATTCGCGTTACTTCGCCTTTATTTGCGTTGCTACGCCTTTTTTCGCGTTATTTCGCCTTTTGATTTGCGTAATTACGCCTTTTGATTCGCGTTATAACGCCTTTAATCGCGTTATTACGCCTTTTGATTCGCGTAATAACGCCTTTATTCGCGTTATAACGCCTTTGCATTTTTATTTTTTATTTCATTTGACACTATTGGGCTTTCGTAATATTTCCTTGTTTTCAAAGACAAGAATAAGATAATTTATTAGTTCCATTAAAAATGTTAATCTATAAAAGATGCTATGTTATTATCATGATTATAAGACGTACCACGTATCAGCAATGAATATTTGAATAACAGTAAGAAAATAACAGACACAAATGGCTTCACTATTCCATAACTTGAGATAGAAATCAGTTTAATATAATTAAGAGCTCTGTTGTGTATTTTTGACTGAGCTAAAAACAAATGAACAAATAACTCTACGATAAAATACCTGTAAAATGATAATAATTATAACTGACCACCTGACTTCTGGAAGAACCACCTAACTTTCAAATCTAATGGTCCGGCGTACCACCTGCTAAAAAAGTTAGTGTCGAGGCCTGAGTGCTGTATGATAACAGTGACCATAATAGTGTGCTGTATGATAACAGTGACCATAAAAATGTGCTGTATGATAACAGTGACTATAATAGTGTGATGTACGATGACAGTGGCCATAACTGTGTGCTGTATAATGAAAGTGACAATGAAAGTGTGATTTATGATAACAGTGACCATAATAGTGTGATGAATGATAACAGTGACCATACAATTGTGCTGTATGATAACAGTTACAATACAAGTGTGGTGTATGATAAGTTACATAAAAGTATGATTTATGATAACAGTGACTATAAAAGTGTGATGTATGATAACAGTGACCATACAAGTGTGATGAATGATAACAGTGACCATACAAGTGTGGTGTATGATAAGTTACATAAAAGTATTATTTATGATAACAGTGACTATAAAAGTGTGCTGTATGATAACAGTGACAATAAAAGTGTGCTGTATGATAACAGTGACCATAAAAGTGTGCTGTATGATAACAGTTACAATAAAAGTGTGCTGTATGATAACAGCAACCATAAAAGTAAAAAGCTTGCTGTATGACAACAGTAACCATAAAAGTCTGCTGTATGACAACTGTTACCATAAAAGTGTGATGTATGATAACAGTGACCATAAAAGAGTGCTGTATGATAACAGTTACCATAAAAGTGTGCTGTATGATAACATTTACAATAAAAGTGTGGTGTATGATAACAGTGACAATAAAAGTGTGATGCATGATAACAGTGACCTTAAAAGTGTGCAGTATGATAACAGTTACAATAAAAATGTGCTGTATGATAACAGTGACCATAAAATTGTGCTCTATAAAAGTGTGTGTATGATAACAGCTACAATAAAAATGTGGTGTATGGTAACAGTGACACTTAAAGTGTGATGTATGATAACAGTGCAGTATGATAACAGTTACTATAAAAGTGTGCTGTATGATAACAGTGACCATAAAAGTGTGCTGTATGATAACAGTTACAATAAAAGTGTTGTGTATGATAACAGCAACCATAAAAGTAAAAAGCTTTCTGTATGACAACAGTAACCATAAAAGTCTGCTGTATGATAACAGTGACCATAAAAGAGTGTTGTATGATAACATGTACAATAAAAGTGTTTTTATGGTCACTGTTATCATACAGCACACTTTTATTGTCACTGGCAGCGACAAGTCAAAAATTACCGTGAAATAGAAAAAATCGATAGAATATTGATATTCGTTAGACTTGAATTAAGTAAGCTGTGGAATTAAAGTTCTTTTTATTGATGTAAATGAATGATGCAGCAAAATGCCTTCGGAATGCGCCTCAGTCGCCGAAACGACGATTTCCCGTGTTCCACATTGTTTGGCAAATGAACATAAAGGCTTTTCACCTTTCTATAACTATAATTTTGATAGTGGACAATTTTTTTTATAAAATTTCATCGGTGGTTTTGTATTTGGTACCTTATAGTAAGCCTTTGAGTGTTGATTTTTTTAGGGTTGTAGTAGGGGTCCAGGGGCAGATAGGAGTGAGGTGTCCAAACACTAATACTGCCACCTGTGTTGATTAAGACAAATTTATCATTTATTTCTTTTTAGACACAATACCCGAGGGCGTAAAGTACTTTTTGGAATTTGAAAATCATTTGCTATTTCAGTTTTAGTTTTACTCCCTTTCATAATGATTGGATTTTTTATACCAGTAACGTTACTTGCCTGTTCGTCGCAAGAATATTTACGACTTGCGCGGTCTTAACAAACATATGAATAATAATTAAGAATACACCGATAGAAAATTGTAAATATAAAAGATCTTGTATGTTATAAATAAGGTTGTTACCACACTAAAGTGAGATTTTATATATGTATATAATTATGCTTCTTAAACGATTTTCAAACATCGAAGAATATGTAAAATATGTACTGCAAATATTTGTCCACATTATATGTTATCATTAAAATATATGCATTCATTTCTGATTGAAAAAAATAGGTTAGGCTTTATAGGAAATAAATTTCAAATTACCGGTACCTCCCTCTATTTACATAAAATGGAAATTTGGTAATATCTTTTTTTTTGCAAATAATGTTTTTTGGAACTTACAATATTGATAAACCTTCATTTGAGCATTATATTTATGATATAAAACGATATAAAAAGAGTTAAAGGATCTTTAAAATTATTAAATAGTTATTTATCACTCATATCATCCACGGGATTGATTGATGTGTATGCATCTTTTGACAAATTACACACAAATGTTATAAAATTTCGGTTACATTTATAGATACTGCGGCAAATTTTCAGATTTTCTTGAAGTTGCTTGTGACTAAAAACCAAGAAATATTGTAGATTTTCATTTAATATTTACCGCAAGATATTAAATTTGTTATATTTGCAAAGTGGAAGGAATCGATTATAATTTTCAAAAGAGACAATTTTCGTTTTTCTTATATTGTTGATATTTCTAGCAATGACAATGGTCTGGAAACGGAATTATCTACCATATCAAACAAACAAGCAGAGATTTATGAAGTTTGTCGAAGCAATTTACGAAAAAATAAACGAATTGAAAACGTCAGGAAAAATTGTTTGTATTCATTGATTTATTGAATTATTGCTGTTGACTTGACAACTTTTAATCCCAAAAAGTTTCATTGTAATACAGTTCCTGGGGACCGTTTGTGTGCAAAAAGGTCCATGGATATAGTATTTGTTAGTATTCTAGTATATTATTTTCTCAGCCTTTCTATAAAATAAAATATTTAAGCTTGAAAAATAACAAACCTGTCCCTTGCCGTCTTTTGATCTCATCAACGTCTTTCTTCACATCAGTTACATTTGCCTTTATGTCTTCCAGGTTTCTCTTCACTGCAGTATCATTTTCTTTTACGTCTTCTAGGTCTTTTTTCACGCCAGTTACATTTCCCTTTACGTCTTCAAGGTCTTTCTTCACGTCAGATGCATTTTTTTTCACGGCTATCATTTCATGTTTAAGACGGTCAACATCATCTTCATAGTCCTTCCACTTTTTTATTTCTTTCTGTATCCTTCTCTCTTCTTCCAGATCAAGAGGGCAAGTTTTGAATTCGGCAATTGTTTGCTGAATATTCAAAGCTGAAGAACTTCGACGCATAAGTATCTAAAACCGGAATTAAATAACAACGAATATCATTTTTAAGTTTGGTTTTTGATCCTTTTTAAAAAGGTGTTTATCGAAGGATGGTTTACCCAACAATTTATATGTTTATGAAAGGTATTATACATGAAAAACAAAATGTACTGAACAAGAATCATGATGGCTCTACTTATTATAAAGGCTTTTGATAACAAGGGACAATTAACCCTGTTTTTCCCCCATGAGCATATTGTGAAAAATGGCCATTTTTCACTGAAGAGCCCTTCTCTTAAGTTCAAGCCTGCTATTGAAACTATGAAAAATGCTTCAATACTAATCAAACTTGGCACAAATGTTGACTGGACCATTGCCTTTGTAACGACATGTTCAGTCTTAAATTTCCTGTTACCATGACAACGAGGGGACATCTCAAACGAAAACATGTGTTTGGGGCCCAAATAGGGCATTTTTTCACTATTTCATGCCTAAAAAAAGGGGGGGGGGTCGAAAGTGCGTTGTTTCGCGTATATATGAGGTAAAGGTAAACACTGTTTACTATAAATGGAAAACAGTCTTAATCTTTTACTGATATCACAAAGGTCATATCTGCATCTGAAACCGTGCAAATGTAAAAACGGTTATGGGTTGTTATTGCTGAGAAACTTTATTAGTAATTGAAGAATTAACTGGTGGCTATTAAAAAAGCTAAGGGGGGTGTTTTTGGAAGTTTAAATTGGGTTTTCTTTATTTTTATAGGGCCCTATTTTATTCCCTTGGTTTAAATTAATTTGTTTTTTTATGGAAAGGGGTTTTTTGGTTAAGGTAAGGAAAAAAAAAATGGTTGGGTTATGGAAAATATGGGAAAATTTCCCGTATGCTCCCAAAACAATAAAATTTCAAATGAAAGGGCCCTTTAAACTTTTTAAAAAGTGACAGGTTATTAAAAAAATTTATTGGTTTTGGGGGAAATTTTATGGCTTGGCTTTTTAATTTTAACCTTCAATTTAATTTTTTTTTTCGAAAATTTTTGGTTTAAGGGTTTTTTAGGCTGAATTTAAAAAAAAGTTTTGGGGTTTAGGGAAAAAAGGGAAAGGCTGGAAAAAATAAATTGGCTTTGTTTCTTTTAAAGGGGAAGGTTTGTTTTTTTAAAGGGGCAATGGAAAGTCAGTGATGCCTTATGAGATCACTAATTACTTTGGAAAGTCAATTGCTGCTACAGAAATAACTGAAGAAAATAGTTGCTATCAAAGTCACTGATGACTGTAAAGTAACGATTGTTGATCCACTGGTTGCTATTAAATTTAAGCCCCAGTAAGGAAAGTCCATGACCCCTCAAGGTACGGCAAGTTTAACACCAGGGACGTCTTCTAAACTATTTTTCCTGTAAAATATCTAAGATATCTCATAGACATAAGTAAAAGTACAAGAAAACCTAAAAATTGTAACGCACTGAATGTACCGGGAACCTGAAATATTTAATCACTGAATGTACTGGAGAACCTGAAATTTGGAAGCACTGTAATGACTAGAAACATAAAAATTTGGTAACATTGAAAGTTACTTAAAACCTGAAAATAGTGAAGAACTCAGAGTATTGCACTGTAGATACTGGGAACCCCTTAAATCGAGAGATTTTTTTAATTACTTGAATCCTGAAAATTGGGAAGCACTGATGAATGAACGGGAAACCTGAAAATTGTAAAACACTATGAACATTGAAATTTACCGAAAATTGTGACATACTGGAATTAATGAAAATTGTGATTCACGGATAACTGGACACCTGAAAGTGTAACGCACTGAAATAATTGGTACTTGAAAACTGCGAAGGACTGGAATATCTGATACTTGTGAATTATAACGCACTGAAACAACTTGAAATCGAAAAATAAGAAAGAAAGAAATAGACACAAGAAAATCGTTAAACACTGAAAGTACATGACACCTGAAAATCGTGAAACACTAATGGTACTTGACACCTGAAAATCGTGAAACACTGAAAGTACATGACACCTGAAAATCGTGAAACACTAATGGTACTTGACACCTGAAAATCGTGAAACACTGAAAGTACATGACACCTGAAAATCGTGAAACACTAATGGTACTTGACACCTGAAAATCATGAAACACTGAAGGAACTTGACACCTTAAAATCCTGAAAAACTAGAAGTATTTGACACCTGAAAATCGTGAAACACTGAAAGCAATTGACACCTGAAAATCGTGAAACACTGAAAGAACTTGGCGCCTGAAAATCGTGAAACACTTAAAGAACTTGGCACCTGTAAATCGTGAAACACTGAAAGCACTTGACACCTGAAATCGTTAAACGCTGAAAGTACTTGACTCTTGAAAATCGTGAAACACTGAAAGCTCTTTATAACTGAAAATCTTGAAACACTGAAAGTATTTGACACCTGAAAACCGTGTAACACAGAAAGCACTTGACATTGAATAATTGTGACGCACTCAAAGTACTGATACTTGAAAATCACAAAACATTGGACGTATTTGACACCTGAAAACCGTGATACACTGAAAGTACTTGCCACCTGAATAACGTGACTCACTGAAAGTACTTGACACTTGAAAATCAAGAAATACTGAAAGTACTTGACACCTGAAAATCGTGAAAAACTGAAAGTGCTTGACACCTATAAATCAAGAAAAACTGAAAGTACTTGACACCTGAAATAGTGAAACACTTTAAGTACATGACACATGAAAATCGTGAAACACCGAAAGTACTTGACACCTGAAAAAACCGACCGTAAAGCAATAAAAGTACTTGGCACCTAAAAATCGTGATACACTGAAAGGAATTGACACCTAAAAAATCGTAAAAACTGAAAGTACTTGACCCCTGAAAATTGTGAAACACTGAAAAGCACTTTATACCTGAAAATCGTGAAACACTGAAAGTACTCGACACCTAAAAATCATGAAACACTGAAAGTATTTGACACCTGAAAATCTTTAAACACTGAAAGCACTTGACATTTGATAATCGTGACGCACTCAAAGTATTGATACTTGAAAATCGCGAAATGACACCGAAAATTGTGAAACACGGATAGTACTTGACACCTGAAAAACGTGACGCACGGAAAGTACTTGACACTGAAAATCGAAAAATACTGAAAGTACTTGACACCTTAAACTCGTGAAGTACTGAATGCACTTGACACCTGAAAAGCGTGACGCTCTCAAAAGTATTGATACTTGAAAGTGTCAATGTTTCTTAAGTCTAAATACACCAAGCTTTTGCAGTGATAAGTCAAAATAATTCACATTGTGTTGGAGATTTCCAAAATTAACAAACATTATTTTCCAATTAAATGAACCATAGTCTAAAATATAAAATTTGAGATTCCTACATAGATCGAATTGGACATTTTAACAGAAATAACCTAAGAATGGTCAGCTCAAAATTGTAGTTTGCTTTTTTGCGTTGCTTTTGTCAATATTTTGTCGTTTTATACGGTTAGAATATTTGTTCTGGAAGCAACAGAGACCTACTACAAACGGAACAATAATCCGAAAAATTATTTCAAATCCCGTCATGTCTTAAAGCCTCAATGATGTCCCTTTAATAGAGCGAGAAGTGCTGTAAATAATATGGAACAGAATTAATGCATTTATTCTATCTTGCTTGATGACATTGGAACTTGCATTATGCTTAATTCCATCTTGCTTTATGATATTTAAACTTTGCATTATGCTGGATTCCATTTTTCATTATTTCATTCAAACATTTCGTAGTGACCAATTCTTTCATTGAGTGATAATTATGAAACTGGAACAAGCCATTTGGAATACTAAAATGTTAACGTCATATGCCTTTATGTATAGGCTTGATTCTCTATACAAACCATTTACGGTTTAGTTTTTTTTTTTGTATTACTTTTATGTATAGAAGTCATTTAAAATTGACTATTTTTTGTTCCCTGATGGATTCGCTTATATCCATTACATGTATTCAGTGTTTATGCTTAATAAAGCTCGGTGTCCGAGGCTTTGTGGATTATGTTTGATCATCTTACATTATGATAAACAATTTAATATATGTCGCGATTTGTGAATTGTTAAGGGGCGAGAACTCTGTTATCGATATCAACGGAATTTTTCCACGATTCGCCTTTCATCGGAATTTTCCGTATAGATACTGCGTATATAAATAAAATAAGTAGTAAGCGCTTAATACATAAATTGCAGTTGAAAGAATATAAATACAAGTAGTAAAGGATTATGCAATATAATTTTATATATGTATACAGTCTAATAGAAAAAATATGCTCGTAAACAGTTATTTATGGAACAGAATTAGTGCATTTATTCCATCTTGCTTTATGATATCGGGATTTACATTATGCTTGCTTCTATTCTTCTTTATGACAATGAAAACCTGCGTTTTGCTGAATTCAATCATGCCTTGAGATTACTGAATGCACTTTCATGTAATTGCAACCTTATGTGTTCCCTACTAAACCATCAAACTCACATATTTTAATATGCTATATGTTTAATTGCATCCTTTATTAAGGACAACGTATTATGTTTGGTGTTTAAGATAACATTCGTTGCTTATTCTTGATATAACTATATGTAACATGGAAAGTTTCTGTCAGTACCTTTAATTTGCTATAAATCTGCCACTTATATTGTCGACATTATGCCACAATAAATTATTAATTTTGATCACTAATTGGCGAATTTGATGTGTCTTAGCATTCATATGCTTCAATATATTCACTGATTACAAATATAATGCAAAACATGATCACTGCGCATCGACAACGAAGATGACAACGATAGCGATAGTCGCATGTGACAGTACGCACTAAGCAGTTGGCAGTAAGCATAATGCGAGTTGCAATAATTTGTGTTCATATTATGACAGCAGGTGTCGCTTTATCGGTACATCCCGTTATTTTCCGGATGATCCCGTATTTTGGCACGTGGAGTAAACAAAGTTACGTCCCCTTTATACAGGGGCGTATACAGAACAGTGTTATTTGGGGACTGACATGTAAAGGGAAAATTTACTGGAAAACAAGAGAACACGATGCGACAGACGAAAAGTGCATGTTTTTGAAGATTCTGCCAGCTTGTGGAAAAAAATGTTATAGATGTCTCTAATAACTCATCCTACAAGTGGCAACTCACATCTTATACAATTGTTTACACTTCTTTTTGAGCGTGTGCGATAGTCGTATGAGCAATAGTGAAATTGAATTTTAAGATATACTATGCTCAAACTTACGGTGACATGTGTGTGTTTTTATTTATCTCGTGTGCACGAGATACTGTGTCGTGGCCACGGGTTACTAAGTCGTGGCCACGAGATAGTTAAGTCATGGGAACGAGATACTATGTTGTGGCCACGAGTTACTAAGTCGTGGCCACGAGATAATTAAGTCATGGGAACGAGATGACTAAGTCGTGGCCACGAGTTACTAAGTCGTGGTCACGACATAAATAAGTAGTTAGAACAAGTTACTATGTCGTGGCCACGAGAAAGTTTAGTCGTGGCCACGAGAAAGTTAAGTCGTGCGAACGAGATAAATAACCAATCAAATTACACTATCTATATGAATTTTCATAACAAGGATGCTCCTACTTCTCCTGTCCGTAAAAGTGCCATTTATAAAAGTTATTGATTGGTCAAAGATTTAGCGTCATTGTGACCCTGATTTCTGACCAAATTGCCTAAAAAATAAATAATAAATAAAATAAACCAGGACTAAGTCCCTCTCAAGTTATGGTATAAACAATGTTAATGACCAATTCTATCATAGAATTGTCCCAACAAAGGGCTATAACTTAGTCAAAATTAATGTCTGATTTATGTGCCTTATGATCCTAAAGACATGTATCAAGTTCAAAGTGAACACTTTAGTATTTTCAAAGATTAATGTTGCACGTAAATCTTTAAACAGTAATTTTCTAAGTTTAAAAAATCATGGTGTAATCTGATTTAATTATCTAGTTTGCACGTCGGCTTAGTAGCTCTTGGCCGTGACATAGTATCTCGTGGCTACGATATAGTATCTCGTTCCCACGACTTAACTATCTCGTGGCCACGAATAAGTAACTCGTGGCCACGACTTAGTACAGTACAAACTTGATTTTTTTTTCTGTAAAATAAAATAAATATAATTTGGCTTCACACAAATATGTGTGCTTTAAATTCTTTACACTGTAAGTGGGCAGTATGAATATACATGTATAGTGTTATAACAAAAAAAAATATGGAAGTTTCTTTTAAAGACAGGCACAACTTTACTTGACCCGTAATAAAAAAGCAGATTCCTATACATTATGTGTATGTATGTATGGCTGCACCTACCCCCAAATGTACGTTCATGAGCTGGGATGGGATATATACGTGTCCGTTTCATGCAATAGTCTTCTTAGTGTACTCCTTTACCAAAACATATCATGCTGTCATCCAGTTGTTAAGCACCGGCCTAGGTACTGCGAAGGTCTTTATCTAATGACTTGGACATTAAACAGCAAAAATTATTGGCCTTTTAACTTAATAAATGTCTCAGAGTCAGTAATAGTGGCGAATAGGTATGTAACACATTAAAATATTCATGTATAATAAGGAAAGAAGGAAGTTGTTTATTTTTGTAACATGTGCATAGTAAATTACAAATGAGCCGCGTCACGACAAAACCAACATAATGGGTTTGCGACCAGCATGGATCCAGACCAACCTGCGCGTCTGCGCGGTCTGATCAGGATCCATGCTGTTCGCTATCAGTTTCTCTACTTGTAAAAGGGTTGGAAAGCGAACAGCATGGATCTTGATCAGACTGCGCGGATGCGCAGGCTGGTCGGGATCCATGCTGGTCGCAAACCCATTATGTTGGTTTTATCGTGACGCAGCTCAAATGTTGGGCATATGTGTGTCTGATTATAGATCAGACATCCCGCATACACCACCACATTCACATACATTTGTGCTTAATGATATACTATGCACATCTTTCAGTAAGATATTTTCATCACAGAAATTTATTGAAATCTATAAAATTCTTACCATATATGTTTTATATAAATAAAAACACATACACATAATGTATAGGAATCTGCTTTTTTATTACGGGTCAAGTAAAGTTGTGCCTGTCTTTAAAAGAAACTTCCATATTTATTTTTTTTGTTATAACACTATACATGTATATTCATACTGTCCACTTACAGGGTAAAGGATTTACAGCACATATATTTG